>NC_053389.1:624549589-624591246 GCF_905171765.1 Bufo bufo | reverse complement strand
GAACGTAGGGAAGGCCACCAGAACAGACGTGAAACAGCCCAGGACAGCTGATTCTTTCCAGGATGCCCCGCGGTCTTGGAGTTATGGTAGGTTCGCAACAACCGAGTGCGCAACTCCTCAGGCACAAAACATCTGCCGTTGGGTCTCCCAGAGGGAGCACCAGATTGAGCCGCCAAAATCTGCTCACCCAGGGGAGAGGTCAGGCTGGTGCGAATGGCGGCCAGGATCTGATTCGGAGGTATGACCGAAGTCGGAATCGACTCCTCCCTGGACAGCTCGGAGTACTGCCGTGATAAGGCATCCGCCCTGATGTTCTTGGAACCGGGTAAGTAGGAGACCACGTAATTAAAACGTGACAAGAACAGAGCCCATCTGGCCTGACGTGGTGTCAATCTCTTGGCCTCAGAAAGGTAGGTCAGATTCTTGTGGTCCGTCAGGATGAGAACCGGAACCACCGAACCCTCGAGCAAGTGCCTCCATTCTTTAAGGGCCTGCACGATGGCCAATAACTCCCTGTCACCAATCTGATAGTTGCACTCCGCGGAAGACAGTTTCCGGGAGTAAAACCCACAAGGAAGCAGAGGACCCTCTGGTGTTCTACGCTGAGACAGAAGGGCGCCTACTCCCGTCTCAGACGCGTCCACCTCGAGGACAAAGGGCAACCCAGGGTTGGGATGCGACAGAATCGGAGCCGACACAAAGGCGGACTTTAGGGCCTCAAAAGCTCGGATGGCCTCGAGCGGCCAGACCTGGGAATTACTGCCCTTCCTGGTCAGATCCGTGAGAGGCTTGGCCAGCATGGAAAAGTCCCTGATGAACTTCCGATAATAATTGGCGAAGCCCAAAAAGCGCTGCAGGGAACGAAGACCACTGGGCTGGGGCCACTGTAAGACAGCCGAAACCTTCTCAGGATCCATGGAGAACCCCTCAGCGGAAATGATGTAACCTAAGAAGGTTACCTGGGATCGGTGAAATTCGCATTTCTCAAGCTTACCGAACAGCTTGTTCTCTCGTAACCGTTGCAACACTCGTCTGACATCCAGAATGTGGGCCTCCATGGATTCAGAATATACCAAGATGTCATCCAAATAGACTACCACACACTGCTGCAACAGGTCACGGAAAACATCGTTGATGAATTCCTGAAAGACTGCGGGCGCATTGCACAACCCAAAGGGCATAACCAAGGATTCGTAATGACCGGTCCTGGTGTTAAACGCGGTCTTCCACTCATCGCCCGCCTTGATCCTTACCAGGTTATATGCCGCCCTCAGGTCGAGTTTGGTAAAGACCGTGGCCCCTTTAAGGCGATCGAACAGCTCGGAAATCAAGGGTATCGGGTAAGCGTTCTTGATCGTGATGCGATTGAGACCCCTGTAATCGATGCAAGGCCTCAACTCACCGCCCCTCTTTTTCACAAAGAAAAATCCAGCCCCTGCCGGGGACGAAGATTTGCGAATGTGTCCGCGTGAAAGCGCCTCCCTCACGTACTCCTCCATGGCCTCATTCTCCGCTACCGACAGTGGATAGACTTTGCCACGAGGAGGAACGGCACCAGATTGTAACTCTATGGCACAATCGTATGGGCGGTGCGGAGGTAGGGCAACCGCGCGCACCTTATCGAATACATCCCGGTACTCCTCGTATTCAGGAGGCAACAGAGAGTCCGAGGAAGTACACAGCAACTTGACAGACCCATGGATGCAACTAGCCCCACACTGCGGTGACCACGAGAGGATCTCGACCGATCTCCAATCGAAAGTCGGATTATGCTTCTGGAGCCAGGGGTACCCCAAGACCACCGAGTAGTGTGGAGACGAAATAACCTGGAGGCAGACCGACTCTCTGTGAACGGCACCAATGGCTATCCCCACTGGAAGGGTCTCATGAGTCACGTGTGGCGGCAGAAGGGGTCTGCCGTCTATCGCCTCAAGAGCCAGTGGGGAACCTCGAGCCTGCAGAGGAATGGAATTGGCGGCAGCGAACACACTATCAATGAACAAACCACCAGCACCAGAGTCCACCAACGCCTGGGTCGTCACCGAGCCCCCGACCCAGGAGAGGACAACAGTGATCAGTGGTTTGTCAACACGGGAAACCGGGGACGAGGAGACTCCACCCAAGATCTGCCCCCGACAGGATCTCAGGGTACGAGCGTTTCCCGGACGGTTCGGACATGCCAACCGAAAATGCCCACCGAGACCACAGTACATGCATCGGCCCTCGCGTCTCCGGAGTGCCCTCTCCCCCTCGGACAGGCGAGCAAACCCCAGCTGCATGGGTTCACCCCCAGACAAGTCATCCCCAGGAGGCGTGGGAGGAGAGGGAGGCACGGGTGGGACAGCAAACGTAGGCACCAATCTGTTAGAAGACCTCCGCAGGTTCTCCTTAAAGGAAGGTCTCTCCCTGAGTCTGGAGTCAATCAAAATCAGGAAAGAAATAAGAGACTCGAGCTCAACTGGTAGGTCCTTAGCTGCAACCTCATCCTTCAAGGCATCCGAGAGACCATGAGAGAAAGCAGCGACCAGAGCCTCATTATTCCAGCCCACCTCTGCTGCCAGGATACGAAACTCAATGGCGTATTCAGCTACGGATCGTGAACCCTGTCTGATGGACATAAGGAGCTTCGCAGCAGAGGCAGCACGAGCCGGCACATCGAATACCTTCCGAAGAGAAGCAACAAAACCGGAAAACTCGGCAACCACCGGATTGTTGTTCTCCCATAAAGGGCTGGCCCAGGCCAAGGCCTTGTCCGAGAGCAGCGAGATCAAGAAGCCCACCTTTGATCTCTCAGTAGGAAAGGCATGTGGCAGCAACTCGAAATAAATGCCCACCTGGTTAAGGAAACCTCGGCACTGAGTTGGCTCTCCCCCAAAGCGCTGTGGAAGAGGGGCAGAACCGGTCATACCCCGAAACACCGCAGGCGCAACAACAGGTGTCGGGGTAGACTCTGGCGCAACAACCGGAGCGGCAGTAGGAGCGAGCCCAGGAGCGACAACCGACCCATCGGCAACGGGAGCGAAATGAGCCGTGCGTTCAAGCAGGGTTTGCAACGCCACAGCGAACCGACCCAACAGGTGATCCTGCTGATCAAGTCTGGCAACCAGCGTGGGTAGCGAGGATGGCCCTGTACCGTCAGAATTCATGGCTTGGTCCTAATGTCACGGAACCATGAACCAGACGTACAACAAGAGATAAGTGAAAATAAGAAGGCTTTATTGAAAATAAAGCTGTAAAGCAAAAGTCCAAACGGATGGTGAAACCGAGCAGAGTCTTTGCGAAGCCAGAGGTCAGGAACCAGAAGGGTAGTCAGACGAAGCCAGGATCAGGAACCAGCAGGGTAGTCAGACGAAGCCAGGATCAGGAACCAGCAGGGTAGTCAGACGAAGCCAGGATCAGGAACCAGCAGGGTAGTCAGACGAAGCCAGGATCAGGAACCAGAAGCAGCAGCAGTCTTAGAAGCATGTGAACACAAGAGGACCAAGCAAGGAACTGAAGCCACAGACCTCCTATATATATGAGCTAGGCATCCAGCTCCTCCCAGGGGAAGGAGGAGCCGCAGGGTGGAAGGCTACAAGAAACCCAGGACCCAAGATGGCCGCCAGCACATGTCAAACGAAGGAGAGCAGCAAGCAGGTAAGACCATGACACACGGTAGCGTGTGTGTTAAGTTTTTCTGAATGACACTATCAGCACCTTGAATCTAAGATATCCTTTTTGGGATAGATTTAAAGTAGGCCTGATATAGCAGAAACTACTTATTTTGAGAATGGCAAATTTGGGAATAGTTTTTCAACCCAGAACAAAAACTGTGCTTTTACGGTCACTACAAATAATTTGACCAGCTAAAACAGTACAGATTTGGTTGAATAGAAATGTGAGGCCTATTTTTTTCGCGCTGTGTGACAGATATACCTTTAATCACAGAATTAGACTTGTATCTGCACGGTAGCGTGTGTGTTAAGTTTTTCTGAATGACACTATCAGCACCTTGAATCTAAGATATCCTTTTTGGGATAGATTTAAAGTAGGCCTGATATAGCAGAAACTACTAATTTTGAGAATGGCAAATTTGGGAATAGTTTTTCAACCCAGAACAAAAACTGTGCTTTTACGGTCACTACAAATAACTTGACCAGCTAAAACAGTACTGATTTGGAGGAATATAAATGTCAGGTCTATTTTTTAGGCGCTGGGTGACAGGCTCAACTTGCCCCTGATGTAGTATATGGCCAAAAAATAACCACACTATTGATGGTTAAATGCACTTGGGTGACACAGGCTCAGCCTGCACCTGATGTAGTATATGGCCAAAAATTAACCACACTGTTGATGGTTAAATGCACTTGGGTGACACAGGCTCAGCCTGCACCTGATGTAGTATATGGCCAAAAAATAACCACACTGTTGATGGTTAATTGCACTTGGGTGACACAGGCTCAGCCTGCACCTGATGTAGTATATGGCCAAAAAATAACCACACTGTTGATGGTTAAATGCACTTCGGTGACACAGGCTCAGCCTGCAGCTGATGTAGGATATAGCAAAAAATAACCACACTATTGATGGTTAAATGCACTTGGTGGTAGCTTGTGCTGGCGCAACACAAGCCACAAAATGGCCGCCGATCACCCCAGAAAAAAAGTGATATAAAAACGCTCTGGGCAGCCTAAAAAAAGTGAGCAATTCAATATTAGCACTTCAATGATCCACAGCTGGAGATCGATCACTGAATTAAGTCTTTTGGAGGAGTTAATCTGCCTAATCTCGCCCTAACGTCGCAGCAGCAACCTCTCCCTATGCTTGAATCAGCAGAGTGACGTGCAGCGCTACGTGACCCAAGCTTATATAGAGGCTGGGTCACATGCTGTACTGGCCAATCACAGCCATGCCAATGGTAGGCAAGGCTGTGATGGCCTCTTGGGGCAAGTAGTATGACGCTTGTTGATTGGCATAAAAATAATAATCATTAAAAGACAACAATAATTGAGGTATAACCAATAGATTACAATAACTAAAGTATAATAAAATCTAAAATGATCTAAAAACCGTGGCTGAGGTAGTGGACTGAGGAAGGGGCCAGGAAAAGACCCCGAAACTCGTCTGGTTGTTTAGAGACCTGCATATCAGCTGATGGACAAATATTTATCCATTTACCCTGGACTTGGACCCTCATTTACGCAGAGTCCACTACCATAGAAGCTCGATTCTCACCTGACATATAAGGAACGTCGCGATCTAAATATTCAGTCCTGATAATTGGGAGACTCCACTTGAATACCCCCCACGGTGGTAGACAGTCCGGAAGGCAACTGGAGACCGTGCAGACCAGTGATCGTTGAATCATTTGAGCTGTTCCAGCTGACAATCCGCAACCGTTGTATTCGACATTGCAAGCCACATGGTGTGCCACTGTGTGCGCAAGTCGTACGGCAATACAATTATTATACACTAGGAAGTGCAATCACAGCATTTCAGTCAGCGAATTTATGTCGAACTTTATATAACATACATACAATTGAACTGAGAACAACACATATGATTCTAGTTATGATCGTCATTATCATTACTTATTGGGAATTCTAATCAGCGATTGTTTTTCCGAATTCTTCATTGCCAGTACATCGATAATAAATAATCGAGTTGGTAACATTACATGTTACACAAGTTACGATCATCATCCAATATTGATATTTATATATCCCATTAGAAGATCTATAATGCTATGTATTTGAATGGTGACTCCATCTACGCTGCCAACATTTATTACTGCTAATTAACTACCTCAGCCACGGTTTTGAGATAATTTTAGATTTTATTATGCTTTAGTTATTGTAATCTATTGGTTAAAACTCAATTATTATTGTCTTTTAATGATTATTATTTTTATGTCACTTTATCTGCATTTTGTAATAATAAATTACTTAAACGTTATCACTACTCAGTTTTATGTGTTTCCCTGTGTGGTCCAGGTGGTGAGTGCTCAGCCTTTATAGTTATTTTTGTTACAATTTTTTATGACTGGGTGAGTCATTAGGCTTAGTAGCACCCAATCCATAGCTATCGACAGAGTGAGCCACCATATTCCTATATTTATGCTCTAGTAGCAGCCTTTGGATTTCTGTCTTTTCCATCAGACCAGGACCTGAAAGACTCCTTATCTCTGCTCTTTGACCTCCTAAACACTCAATATAGCTCAGTTCTTATCTTATCTGGCCTCTCAGCATTATAGAGATAAGGTTTATTAGATGACCGGCACAAAGTTAAAGTACCAGTCACACAGCTAGAAAAACCGTTAACCCTTTGTGACAGAACAGCTCAATATTTTTAATAAAGGCCAATTGAAAAAAATTAGTAATATGCAATCATAAAACAAATTGCCTCTATGCGTCTATGAGCAAAATGTGAACACTTACACCGATGACCAACGACAGAATAATACACTTCTGGTCCACAGATGACAGGAAGCACCAGAGACAAGTCCCTCAGCATTGGAGTGGAGCTGCTTGCAAGAGGTGTGTGGCTTTTTTTTTCTGTATTTTAAGCACAGTCCAACATTTTTTATTTTTTTTCCATAAAAATATAGATAATCTACACATCCATAAAATTATACTAAAATCTACATTTCATAACATTTTCTTACTGTGATTAATCTTGCCAAGAACAAAATACTTTTTTTTTTAGGTAAACATTACATATAGATCTATGCATACTATCTGTGACACTATTGACTATATTGGTTCCAGGAGGCTATATATATTTTACCATACATTTAATGGCCTTATGCATAGGTGTATATACTTAGTGGCTGTCGGAATCCAAATTACACAATGTAGTTGATGTGGTTGTAATTTCGTATATTACTTATTATTACTATTATCTTTAATTTTTGTTGCCTGATGACGTCCTCTTTAACAAAAAGTATAATAATATACAGTACAGACCAAAAGTTTGGACACACCTTCTCATTCAAAGTGTTTTCTTTATTTTGATTACTATGAAGGCATCAAAACTATGAATTAACACATGTGGAATTATATACATAACAAACAAGTGTAAAACAACTGAAAATATGTCATATTCTAGGTTCTTCAAAGTAGCCACCTTTTGCTTTGATTACTGCTTTGCACACTCTTGGCATTCTCTTGATGAGCTTCAAGAGGTAGTCCCCTGAAATGGTCTTCCAACAGTCTTGAAGGAGTTCCCAGAGATGCTTAGCACTTGTTGGCCCTTTTGCCTTCACTCTGCGGTCCAGCTCATCCCAAACCATCTCGATTGGGTTCAGGTCCGGTGACTGTGGAGGCCAGGTCATGACTTCTCCTCAATGCCACTGATGGTCCCAACCCCATTTATAAGGCAAGAAATCCCACTTATTAAACCTGACAGGGCACACCTGTGAAGTGAAAACCATTTCAGGGGACTACCTCTTGAAGCTCATCAAGAGAATGCCAAGAGTGTGCAAAGCAGTAATCAAAGCAAAAGGTGGCTACTTTGAAGAACCTAGAATATGACATATTTTCAGTTGTTTCACACTTGTTTGTTATGTATATAATTCCACATGTGTTAATTCATAGTTCAGCCTTCAGTGTGAATCTACAATTTTCATAGTCATGAAAATAAAGAAAACTCTTTGAATGAGGTGTATCCAAACTTTTGGTCTGTACTGTATATGTCTGGTCATACATATATATATGCTCATTTTCTGTCATTTATTCCCCTTTGTGAAATTATAGATTTAGACTTGATCTTGATGTTCATACTATGAGATATGTTTTGCCTTAACCTTTTGATCAAAGAGATGTTCATATGACTTCAATCACAGAATTCCGGAAGGGAATATACCGGAAACAATCTTGATCATATATCTGTAACTATGTATTAAGTTTTACGTGAAACCACTGATCATGTAATCTAGTTACTTGGATATAAGTTGTAACTTGTTCTTTTTTTTCTGTATATTACAGTCTGATGAAGGCCTATTTTTGTGGCCGAAACGTTACGTGTAAAATTGCCGCACCTTCAATTAAAAATCACTCTTATTGCATCACATATTGCTGGAGTTCTTTATCAAGAACAAAATATGTTATAGCAAAACCTTGCCCTAGATAATTGCCCTAGATAATTGAATAGTCATCACGTTATTAAAGGGAACCTGTCACCTGGGTTTTGGGTATAGAGCGGAGGACATGGGTTTCTAGATGGCTGCTAGCACATCCGCGATACCCAGTCCCCATAGCTCTGTGTGCTTTTATTGTGTAAACAAAAACGATTTGATACATATGCAAATTTACCTGAGATGAGTCAGGGACAGGACTCATCTTAGGTAAATTTGCATATGTATCAAATCGTTTTTTTTCCACAATAAAAGCACGCAGAGCTATGGGGACTGGGTATTGCGGATGTGCTAGCGGCCATCTAGAAACCAATGTCCTCAACTCTATACACAAAATCCCGGTGACAGGTTCCCTTTAAGAATTAATCAGATGCCACCTTTCATTTTCCAAAGGAGCTGTCAAAAATGAAAGGTGAAATCTGATTGGTTGCTTTTCGGCAACTAAGCCAGTTCTACTTTCTCTCAGTTTGCTAAATGACTATTTCACAGGAGGGGCCTGTGTGGAGCACTACGGGAAGGAGGACATAACACTGAGGGCTGTGTGGAGCGGCATGAGGGGAGGAGGGACTTATTTAGGGAGGATTTGCCCCCCAAAAAGAAGATAGAAGATGGCAGCTGACCTGTGAGGATCTTTCTTTACAGTTAGTATTAACCATAATGTAAATGTGCTCTAGTTTCAGTATGAAGGGAGCTCAGTGTATAAGGTGGTGATAATGTGGGAGGACGGGAGTGCTCAGTATATGAGGGGAGTTACTGTGGAGGACGGGAGTGCTCAGTATATGAGGGGAGTTACTGTGGAGGACGGGAGTGCTCAGTGTATAAGGTGGTGATAATGTGGAGGGAGGGGCGTGCTCAGCATATGATGGGAGTTACTGTGGGGGAGCCAGTGCTGCACTATGTCCAGAGATCCAGGAGGTATTGTGTGTAGATGCACACTATGGCCTGGTGCTGTATGACATCAGGACTCAGCGCAGCACTGACTCCCGCACACAGTGCTAAACCAAGCACGATGGTGCCCGGAGGAGAAGCAGAGGTTGAGTATATATATTTTTTTCTGGTCTGAAGTCTGCATTTAGTGGGCTGAGGTGTGAGGTGGGGGTTATAGGGGACTGAGGTCGGAATAAATTTGAGGTCTGTATAAATTTGTGGGCTGATCTCTATGAATTTGAGGGTCTTGTGTGGAAGTCTATACATTTTGGAGTCTCATCTGGCCTCTGTGTTAAGAATGGTTTATCCAGCCATATAAAATTCATTTTTGAAAACTGATTAGAATTCGATAACATAATGAAAGTAGTGATGCATTTCTGATCCCCGTTGCACTCCTTCCACTATTTCCCGTGTCCTTGATTGTCTCTGTAGTTCTATGTCCACCTCCATTGAGACATGTGACCACTGTGGCCAGTGATTGGGAAGTAAGTGGTGGGATCAATAAAGTTTCTACTACTTTTATTATTATATCATATTCTCAGCAGTTTGAAAGAAAACTAATGTGGAAACATGGGGCAGCAGCGGGCGCAGGGTATAGATGCTCGGGATGGACTGCAGAAACAATAAGCCAAAGTCAAAGGTATAACCTAAATCCCCTGTCCCTAATGTAAAATCTGTAACAGACCTCATCTACCCTGTGCCATTTATTAATACTAATGTCTGTCATTCCGAAACCTCCTACATCATGGCCTTCTTAGCTTATTGTCACTCACAACTATCTCTGTCGCATAATACCATCAAACTTTATTTAGCCAGACTACAACATCACTTTATGCTGACTAATCCTCACCGCAGGTCCATTTTCTCCATTCAGGCTATTAAAGCCACCCTTCGGGGTATTCAAAAGGAGGGTAAGGGGTCCGTGAGCCGCAGGCAACCAGTGTCTAGCAAGTTGTTTAGGGATCTCTCCTTGTCGTTGGATGGTAATCCTTTTGGGCCCTACACTAGCCTGATCCTGAAAGTGGCCATGTATCTCAGTTTTTATGGGTTTCTTAGGCCCGGGGAAGTCCTAGCCGGCCCAAATCGTCAAGGCCATCCTTTGAAGCAACATTTGTCATGGGGCCTTGGTCATTATACTCTCTTACTACCCTCCACCAAAACCAATCAAACGGGTCCCCCCACGGAGGTCAAATTCTACCCGACCTCAAACAATTGGTGTCCGGTTTAAGTGCTGCATCAATTGCTAACACATATTCAGGACTCACTGCCAGACAGCCCGCTCCTGCCACACGCAGGCAAACCTCTCAACACCTCGCAGTTCATATCCTATATCCGTGCCCTTGCCCAAGGTCTAGGTTATGACCCCAAAGTAATTTCGGGGCATTCGTTCCGCATAGGGGCGGCCTCAGCTGCATCTCGGCATCAGGTGCCAGCTCATGTCATTCGGTCCATGTGGCGATGGCGGTCCTCCTGTTTCACCAGATATATCCCCAATCCTCAAGTGGAGATATCTCGTGCGTTTGGTTCCCTGGCTTTGTAATTATTATAATAAAGTGTTGTACCTAACTGTTGTTTTTGCCCCCTTTTTTGGTGTACCCGCGCCCGTGGCTCCCGGCACAATTCAGCCACTATGTTCAGGGCAGGATTCTCTGCGTACGCCGACGTCTTTCCTAGCCCTGACCATAAATAGGTAAGGCTGTTACCAGCCTGCATTTGTGGGAGGGGCGTCTGGCTACTTATTCCCCCCGCTATTGGTCAAACAGGCGCCCGAGCCTCACGCCCCTCCCTCCCGCCCTTTTTCCAGCTTCCATTGGGTATGCCCCCTTTTTTGGTGTACCCACGCCCGTGGCTCCCGGCACAATTCAGCCACTATGTTCAGGGCAGGATTATCTGCGTACGCCGACGTCTTTCCTAGCCCTGACCATAAATATATATATATATATATATATATATATATATATATATATATATATGTATATATTGTCAGGGCCGGACTGGGGATAAAAACCAGCCCTGGAAAAAGTTGCATACCAGCCTCACAGCGTTGCGTCATTATTTACTTGTTTATAAAAGGAGAAAGCATTCATTTTAAAACACGTGTGTAAACACGAATATGAACTTTGCCCCACAATAGCTCTTTTGTAGAACCCCATTGTTCATATTACCGTTTTACTGGCTAGGGCAGCGCTAAATCCCGGCCATCAGTGACGGTAACGTCACTGGGCTTCCTGGCATCCCCATGGAGAGCCCCGGTATGTCACGAGATCTTCAAAAAATGCCTTTGCCCTGCGCGATTTAGCGCAGGGCAAAGGAGAGCATCGGAGCATGAACTGCTCCGATGCTCAAGTCAGGGGGGCTGCCTGGGTGAAAATGGAGGTATGTCCGGGTTCAACTCTGAACCCGAACAACCCCTTTAATTTATACTCAGATATAGTCCTCCTGTAAGTACCTGGCCTTCCCCCTCTTCCTCACCCCCCTTCCCCCCTCTTCCTCACCCCCCTTCCCCACCTCTTCTTCATCCCCCTCTTCCTTCCCCCCCTCCCCCCCTCTTCCTCACCCCCCTTCTGCAGCACACCAAACCTGCAGGGTATTGCGGAGTGAGGTCACGGTTATGGGCAATCGAGGGTTACTCACTGTTTGGAGGAGAACCCTGGGCAGGCATGCGGCAGTGAAGGAGAGGCTGACACAAAGTTCCACTGGGGCACACTCTGTATGTAGGGACCAGGCCTGATGGTGGATGAGGTGCCCTGGATGTTGCATGTGTTTTGAGTGCCTGGGGCAAGGTCCCTTTAAGGATCGTGACGCCAGTGCCTGTAACGGTGGCACACCGGTTTCCAGTAGCAATAAGTGAGATACACAGGTGGTATAGTGAACCAAATGTTGCTTTACTTTAAACAGTCCAACTTTGTACATACAGTTGATAATGATGTAGTCCCTTTTAGCATATGTTCCACAAGCAGGCTTACATTCAATAATGGCAGGTAATAATCTTGCAAGATACTTGGAGGGTAAACAATTAATGCTTCACAGACCAGGCTGCACTATCTCCACAGCTATTCTGGCTGGCTGTATCCCAAGGCCCGGATGCCTAAATGTTGGCTTTAATCCTTGGTAAATAATCTTCCTCCCGTATTGACCCTTGCTCTGACTTTATAGTACCTCTGCGCATCAGCTTACTTATCTGAGCTGGTTGTACTGGCACTGCTTGGTTGATGGGTGTCTGCAGGTTTCTCCCAGGAAGAACATCTCTTCCCTTGGGGTAATCTTCTGAGCTAACTGTGGCTCACTTTATCAACAGGCAGGCTATAATTCTTCACTAGCCTCCTGGTAGCAACTAGCAGCCTGGACTATCCAGCTGCATGTCAGGAGGAGGCCCTCAGCATATCTCTGGCTGGTGCCCTCTCACTTCTGTGTCCACAGACTCCTGACTACAGACTAACCCCTCCCTGTCTGGGCCTGAACATTTATACTAGGGGCTCCCTATCTCCCTCTAGTGTCTAGGATGCCTAACTACACCCTAATAGGCCTGCTATGCATGTCACAGGGGAACAATACATGTAAAAACACATAGAAAATACATTAAAGTATATGGTCAAATATAATATTACTGTCCCTTAGGAGTAGGAGTGACACGTGACCCAATTGACCCTTGTGTAGTGCCCACCCCTACCTAGTGGGACACTACACTTCCCCTTCTGTGACTGTCCCCCTTGAATGTATGTCAGCAGCAGCACCAGGAGAAGGACTGGAGCTGCAGGCTGCACAGGGACAAGTGAGTGACTGGAAACCCCTTCCTGCTGTCATAGAGTTGCTGGATTCTCCTGGAAAAGTTGTTGAAGTGCAGCTGCCTGGAGGTGGTGGGCTCCAAGCTTCTCACAGCCACTCTGACCATCATGCATGGAGTTTCAGCTGCCTGGAAGGGCCCTCCAGGCTTCTATGTATGAAGGCACAGTAGACTGCTGGGAGCTGCCTGTGTGGAGGCTGAGCAGCCTGCTGGATGCAGAGAGCTGTGTAAACTGGAGACTGTATGTAAACTAATAGTATACATTACATAACCCTGACAGCCTGCACAGACACATGTGGGCACAGCCCTGGCACCCAATACATGTCACAGAGAGCTATACTGTGCAGTATAGCTTATAATGCACAGTATAGCTCTCTGTGATATGTATTGGATGCCAGGGCTGTGCCCACATGTGACTGTGCAGGCTGTCAGGGTTATGTAGTGTATATTAGTGTACATACAGTCTTCTACTTTATAAGACTGTATGTAAATAACATACACTACATAACCCTGACAGCCTGCACAGTCACATGTGGGCACAGCCTGGCCCCTTCTTACCCCAGGTATTTGCGGCTCCTCAAGTCCTCTCAGGCTGTTTACATAGGTGACGGCGGCATACACACGGGTCGGGCCCTGCTTCCGGTCTGCGGCCTGGGCCCGGCATATTGAATGATGAATCTGGACTCCTGGAGGTGAGGCAGCGGGAGCCTGAGGCCACTTGCAGGAAGAGAGGGGCGGCCACACACAGGACAGCCAGCCAGGCCGGGCCAGGAGGATCACGGGCTGCCGCTTCCGGTACTGAAAGGGACGAGCGAGCCTGCAAATCACAGCGACACCAGGTGGTCGGAGGGAGCAGTGCCGCTCCCACGGAGGTCGGCCGGCCTGCTCAGCTCCACTCACCGGCCACCACTACATCAGAGCTTTCTGATTCGGCCCGCCGGCCGCCGAAAAAGTGCAGGCACATCCTAAAGCGGCCCCAGGGCCGGCGGCCTACCGGGAAATTTCCCGGTATCCCGGTAGGCCAGTCTGGCCCTGTATATTGTGGGGTTTCGCTCTGGTAGATAGGATAAGCGAGCGCAGTAAAGAGCTAAAATACAAGTTCTTATTTCTTAACTCAAAATGTCAGTGTTTATTCACACTTGAGGCAATTGCACAAATCAGCACGTAACTTTGCAGTCTTGGTGTTAATTCACACACAATGGAAAGTTCATATAACACAGGTCAACTTGCTGGGCCGTTTCTAGGGAATTTTTCCAACAGGGCGAACATTAAAAAAGCGCCCCTTCCCCCTTAAAGGGGTTGTCTCACTTCAGTAAGTTGCATTTATCATGTAGAGAAAGTAAATACAAGCCACTTACTAATATACTGTTATTATCGATATTGCTTCCTTTGCAGGCTGGATTCATTTTTCCATCACATTATACACTGCTTGTTTCCATGGTTAAACATAGAAACATAGAATGTCGGCAGATAAGAACCATTTGGCCCATCTAGTCTGCCCAATATACTGAATACTATGGATAGCCCCTGGCCCTATCTTATATGAAGGATGGCCTTATGCCTATCCCATGCATGCTTAAACTCCTTCACTGTATTTGCAGCTACCAATTCTGCAGGAAGGCTATTCCATGCATCCACTACTCTCTCAGTAAAGTAATACTTCCTGATATTACTTTTAAACCTTTGCCCCTCTAATTTAAAACTATGTCCTCTTGTAACAGTTTTTCTTCTTTTAAATATTCTCTCCTCTTTTACCTTGTTGATTCTCTTTATGTATTTAAAAGTTTCTCTCATATCCCCTCTGTCTCGTCTGTCTTCCAAGCTATACATGTTAAGGTCCTTTAATATTTCCTGGTAAGTTTTACCCTGCAATCCATGTACCAGTTTAGTAGCTCTTCTCTGAACTCTCTCCAAAGTATCAATATCCTTCTGGAGATATGGTCTCCAGTACTGAGCACATACAACATGCTGCTGAGTCTCCCAGCAGGCAGACATGTCACTCAGGGCAGCTCTTGTATTCACTCCCTTAGCAGTGTCATTATACAGCTGGCACTTGTAGTTCTACACATACAACATGCTGCAGAGTCTCCCAGCAGGCAGACATGTCACTCAGGGCAGCACTTGTATTCACTCCCTTAGCAATGTCATTATACAGCTGGGACTTGTAGACCTACACATACAACATGCTGCTGAGTCTCCCAGCAGACAGACATGTCACTCAGGGCAGCTCTTGTATTCACTCCCTTAGCAGTGTCATTATATAGCTGGCACTTGTAGTTCTACACATACAACATGCTGCAGAGTCTCCCAGCAGGCAGACATGTCACTCAGGGCAGCACTTGTATTCACTCCCTTAGCAATGTCATTATACAGCTGGGACTTGTAGACCTACACATACAACATGCTGCTGAGTCTCCCAGCAGACAGACATGTCACTCAGGGCAGCTCTTGTATTCACTCCCTTAGCAGTGTCATTATATAGCTGGCACTTGTAGTTCTACACATACAACATGCTGCAGAGTCTCCCAGCAGGCAGACATGTCACTCAGGGCAGCACTTGTATTCACTCCCTTAGCAGTGTCATTATACAGCTGGGACTTGTAGTTCTATACATACAACATGCTGCTGAGTCTCCCAGCAGGCAGACATGTCACTCAGGGCAGCTCTTGTATTCACTCCCTTAGCAGTGTCATTATACAGCTGGCACTTGTAGTTCTACACATACAACATGCTGCAGAGTCTCCCAGCAGGCAGACATGTCACTCAGGGCAGCACTTGTATTCACTCCCTTAGCAATGTCATTATACAGCTGGGACTTGTAGACCTACACATACAACATGCTGCTGAGTCTCCCAGCAGACAGACATGTCACTCAGGGCAGCTCTTGTATTCACTCCCTTAGCAGTGTCATTATATAGCTGGCACTTGTAGTTCTACACATACAACATGCTGCAGAGTCTCCCAGCAGGCAGACATGTCACTCAGGGCAGCACTTGTATTCACTCCCTTAGCAATGCCATTATACAGCTGGGACTTGTAGTCCTACACATACAACATGCTGCTGAGTCTCCCAGCAGACAGACATGTCACTCAGGGCAGCTCTTGTATTCACTTTCTTAGCAGTGTCATTATACAGCTGGGACTTGTAGTTCTACATATACAACATGCTGCTGAGTCTCCCAGCAGACAGACATGTCACTCATGGCAGCACTTGTATTCACTCCCTTAGCAATGTCATTATACAGCTGGGACTTGTAGTTCTACACATACAACATGCTGCTGAGTCTCCTAGCAGGCAGACATGTCACTCAGGGCAGCTCTTGTATTCACTCCCTTAGCAGTGCAGGGGGAGGGGCAGAGATTGTTTTTATTGCATGTAAACAAAGGGCCAGAAAAGAACCAGGGAAATGATGAAAAATATATATTTTTTTTGCATAAAACTTGCTTAGCTCAGATATATATCAGATTTTCAGTGCTATATTATTTTTTTTCATAACTCAGACAACCCCTTTAAGGTCTGCCAATTCAGGACCCGGCGGCAAGTCCTCCACGTCTCCCACCATTACACTTAGCAGGGTTGTCTCCCTCCTCTTCCACCGAAGTGGCAGTCACCCCTAACGCTGGCACTTAGCTCTCAGGTTCCCAGGGTTCTGGTCTCCCCCCTGAGCTGGGCCACTCTGTTAGGGTTACCCCTATCTCATGGGTATCAGTCACTCTCATAGCAGGCCACAGTGCCGGGAAGCTCAGGAAGTCTCTCCCTATTATAAGTTCGTAGTGTAAATTTAGGGCAACTGCCACTTCGCCAGGGCGGTGGGATAGTCTTTTAAGTCTCCATGGATGCACATGACCTCGACTTTCCGGACAGTATACTCCGCTGACCATACCAGGGGAGCTCTTACTAGGGACACCAGACTCCCTACATCCAGCAGAGCCTCCGCTGGAGTGTCTCCTACCTCCACCTGGCACAGGTGGTTTAGAGTTTTTGGAGTACCTGCTACACACAGCTTCCTGGCATATAGCGACTGACTGTAGCATTAATTAGTATTCAGGTTCCACCTGATGGGGACAGTCAGCTCTTACTGGCCTGGCTCCTGACACTGCCAACAGACTATTGGAGCCAGGTCCAAAGAGGGTACACCGCGGGTGGGTTTGATTGGTACAAGTCGCCGGGTCTGGGATGGAGATTTACAGGGTTTGACTGCCCCCCTCCCAAAAGAACCCCCTGTAACAGTCTCAGTAGCCTCGTAGCAATCCACCAGGTCCACCATTTCTAGGGCGTTGCCAAGAGACAACTAGCTGATCCAGTGCTGGAGAGGGGGTGGCAGAGCCCTCCAGAACATATCAGCCAATAGTCTATCCAGCATAGCCGTGGGACTCAGCACATCAGGCTGTAGCCACTTTTGCAAGAGGTGGAGTAAGTCATAATACTGGGTCCTCGCAGGCTCAGCCAGCTTAAACCCCCACTGATGTACCCGCTGGGCCCGGACCAACACATTCACCCCCAGTCTTGCCAAAATCTCACCCTTTACTTTTTGGTAGTCGGCCGCTTGATCGTTCGGCAAGTCGAAATACACCCGCTGGGAATCGGATGCCAGGAATGGAGCGACCACCTTAGCCCACTGGTCACGGGGTAGCTTTTGCCTGATGGCCACTTTCTCGTACATCGCCAGGTAGGTTTCGATGTCGTCTGCGGGGGTCATCTTAGGAATTGCAGCATTTCCGTGCATCGTGGACATTCGGGGTTGCTCCTGCTGTCTACAAAGCCATAACGTGTTGTAGCAGCAACTGGTAAGTCTCCTGCTGCTGCTTATTAGCCTCGCGTTGCTGCAGGTTTGTCTCTCGCTGCTGCAGATTAGCCTCCATGAGGGCCTTCACAACAGCCTCCCTGCTCTTGCCCGCATCCTCCACTAATTGTGGGGTTTCGCTCTGGTAGATAGAGTAAGTGGGCGCAGTACAAAGAAAAAATACAAGTTCTTAACTCAAAACGTAAATGTTTATTCACACTTGAGGCAATTGCACAAAACAGCACGTAACTTTGCAGTCTTGGTTTTAATTCACACACAATGGAAAGTTCATATAACACAAGTCACCTTGCTAGCAGTTCTGCCTCCAGTAGTCCACAGCAGGCTTTAGGGGGCCTGTTTCCCCAGCGTGCGGCTCTCAGCCCTCCAACAAGGCACAAGGCCTCAGATCCCAAAAACAGAGACCAGGCTTCTGAGCCCAGCTGCCTATTTAAAAACAGCGAGGTGCTGTCAAAACCCTGACCGGCAATTAAACTCTGGACCAGTATTTGACCTCACCTGGCTGGAAATCAGCCTAGCAGCACATACATGCCTTGCCAGACACAACCCCTCACTGTGTCACAATATACAGTTGCAAGAAAAAGTATGTGAACCCTTTGGAATGATGTGGATTTCTGCACAAATTGGTCATAAAATGTGATCTGATCTTCATCTAAGTCACAACAATAGACAATCACAGTCTGCTTAAACTACTAACACACAAAGAATAAAATGTTACCATGTTTTTTTGAACACACCATGTAAACATTCAAAGTGCAGGTGGAAAAAGTATGTGAACCCTTGGATTTAATAACTGGTTGAACCTCCTTTGGCAGCAATAACTTCAACCAAACGTTTCCTGTAATTGCAGATCAGACGTGCACAACAGTCAGGAGTAATTCTTGACCATTCCTCTTTACAGAAATATTCTTTGGATGTCTGGTGTGAATCGCTTTCTTGAGGCCATGCCACAGCATCTCAATCGGGTTGTGGTCAGGACTCTGACTGGGCCACTCCAGAAGGCGTATTTTCTTCTGTTTAAGCCATTCTGTTGTTGATTTGCTTCTATGCCTTGGGTCGTTGTCCTGTTGCAACACCCATCTTCTGTTGAGCTTCAGCTGGTGGACAGATGGCATTAAGTACTCCTGCAAAATGTATTGATAAACTTGGGAATTAATTTTTCCTTTGATGATAGCAATCTGTCCAGGCCCTGACGCAGCAAAGCAGCCCCAAACCATGATGCCCCCACCACCATACTTCACAGTTGGGATGAGGTTTTGATGTTGGTGTGCTGTGCCTCTTTTTCTCCACACATAGAGTTGTGTGTTTCTTCCAAACAACTCAACTTTGGTTTCATCTGTCCACAGAATATTTTGCCAGTACTGCTGTGGAACATCCAGGTGATCTTGTGCAAACTGTAAACGAGCAGCAATGTTTTTTTTGGACAGCAGTGGCTTCCTCTGTGGTATCCTCCAATGAAATCCATTCTTGTTTAGTTTTTTACGTATCATAGATTCGCTAACAGGGATGTTAGCATATGCCAGAGACTTTTGTAAGTCTTTAGCTGACACTCTAGGATTCTTCTTCACCTCATTGAGCAGTCTGCGCTGTGCTCTTGTGGTCATCTTCACAAGCCACTCCTAGGGAGAGTAGCAGCAGTACTGAACTTTCTCCTTTTGTAGACAATTTGTCTTACCGTGGACTGATGAACAGCAAGGCTTTTGGAGATACTTTTATAACCCTTTCCAGCTTTATGTGTAACATCCCAGAGTATGTCACTAAACTCTCTTCACCCAGCTTCATGATGTTAAGTTGTGAATGTGTTAATATCCTATGTAATCTGACATTGCATTTGTGTTTAATATATATATGCTGTAATTTCAAATGTACACCAGCAGGTGGCAGCAATATGTAGTCAGAACAAAGCCAGTTAGTATACCTAGACTGGAATAAACCATTCCAGGTTAGCTTCCCCCCATCTGAGGAGCAGTGGAATGTTCCCACTCTTACTTCAGAGGGAGAACAGAAAGTTTTAGTGAGTGTGTACCAGCCACCCCCTGTTGGGGTAGGCTGTGTGAATAGGAGCTCCCAGAAACAGGGATCCCAACCAAGGATTCAGGCCTTTGCTGAGGCCCAAAGCAACCTTCCCAGCCTGAATTCCTTACCTCAGCTGGATGACAAAGAAAGCAGCAACTTCAGAACTATCAGATCTCCAGGAAGAAACCACCATTCCCTGCGAGCAGTCCTGTGAGTACAGATTCAAAATACAAGGAGAAGATAAGTACCTCCATAGCTAGTCAGGCCCAAACTAAGCAGACCATAGACAGAGCAGAAGACAGATACCTGCCAGATTCTTAAAGGCGTATGTTCAGATGCAGAATATAGATATAATTCCTGCCACATATTGTCAATACCTGCTGGGACCCTAGACTATTGCTGTAATATTGTATGGATCTAGAGCTGCATAAGATAACCTCAAGTAAAGACAAGTTGGACCCTATTTTCCGTGTGGAATTCCATCATTCCTCCATTACTCCTATTTACAGCACTCAATTTGTTGCATGTGAGCCAGGATACAGGAGTCCAGCCGTACTAAGGTAGTAGACACCGTTGACACAATACAGAGACAATATCCCCCTCTGGCATTCCTAACCTAGTACATGAGCTATACCATCTTAAAGGGCCCTTTTACAGTACCTGCGCAAGCTGTAACTGGCGTCACGAACTTAGTTACACCTAAATCTGACCCAGTGCATGGCAGCCCCAATGACCCAGTGTCCTGCTCATTGCATATGCAAGTCAACAATTCTTAATCGTAGGTCTTCTGAGAGCTCTTTTGTTTGAGGCATCATTCACATCAGGAAATGCTTCTTGTGAAAAGCAAACCCAGAACTGTTTTTTATAGGGCAGGGCAGCTGTAACCAACACCTCCAATCTCATCCCATTGATTGGACTCCAGTTGGCTGACACCTCACTCCAATTATCTGTTGGAGATGTCATTAGTCTAGGGGTTCACATACTTTTTCCACCTGCACTGTTAATGTTTACATGGTGTGTTCAATAAAAACAGGGTAACATTTAATTCTTTGTGTGTTATTAGTTTAAGCAGACTGTGATTGTCTATTGTTGTGACTTAGATGAAGATCAGATCACATTTTATGACCAATTTGTGCTGAAATCCATATCATTCCAAAGGGTTCACATACTTTTTCTTGCAACTGTATATATACAGGGTGGGCCATTTATATGGATACACCTTAATAAAATGGGAATGGTTGGTGATATTAACTTCCTGTTTGTGGCACATTAGTATATGTGAGGGGGGAAACTTTTCAAGATGGGTGGTGACCATGGCGGACATTTTGAAGTCGGCCATTTTGAATCCAACTTTTTTTTTTTCAATAGGAAGATGGTCATGTGACACATCAAACTTATTGGAAATTTCACAAGAAAAACAATGGTGTGCTTGGTTTTAACGTAACTGTATTCTTTCATGAGTTATTTACAAGTTTATGACCACTTATAAAATGTGTTCAATGTGCTGCCCATTGTGTTGGATTGTCAATGCAACCCTCTTCTCCCACTCTTCACACACTGATAGCAACACCGCAGGAGAAATGCTAGCACAGGCTTCCAGTATCCGTAGTTTCAGGTACTGCACATCTCGTATCTTCACAGCATAGACAATTGCCTTCAGATGACCCCAAAGATAAAAGTCTAAGGGGGTCTGATCGGGAGACCTTGGGGCCATTCAACTGGCCCACGATGACCAATCCACTTTCCAGGAAACTGTTCATCTAGCAATGCTCGGACCTGGTGATGAGCATTTTTGCAAGAGGTTTGAAACCCTCTCCAATCAATATGCATTCAATTTTATTTTGATGAATATTGAATATCTCCAGCGGGAACTATGCACCTTGTTATGTGAGACCACTGACATTGTGCATAAACTACAGACACAGATGTCTAGTGAGGACTTTAATACCTATACCAATACTCTCAATGAACATTTGGCGAAATTTCAAACGCAATCGGAGGAGGGAAAATGCACCAAATGGAATAGAGACTCTGAGGACTTTAAAAGGGGTTCGGTTTACACTTGGTACAGTGACCAGATGACACAACATTACAGAGACAACAAGAGAAAAAGACTACGCAACCCAACTTCTCCGTCTGAGGTTGATTTTTTAGGAGACAGAACACAGAAACTACCCAGAGAAAGCACAGAACCAGACGCGGTGGTCGCCGTTATAGACGAAATCGACAAACCACGAACCCCGAAAACCCTGGGTACTACCTCCAACAAGGTTGTAAACAAGAAGAAATGATTGTTGTGAATCTTTCTTCGAAGGAGCTCATCGCAGTACAAGTGAGTGTTTTAAATAAAGGTTTTTCCCTTTGTCCGACTACACATGTGGACTGGTTGGGACTTGAATATGATTTGTTTTCTTTTTTTCGTACTGTTAAGTTGAAAGCCTGGTTCAAGGGTAAATCACGCATGGCTATTGATAAAACTAGCGAACTATCATTGAACAGTCTTGAATTACACATCAAGAGCGGCTTCACTCCCGATATGTGCGAGCCTGCTATTGATGCCTTTATCAAAGGTATACGGTTGGATATTGACAAACTGAAAGCCAAGTATGATGATTCTGTTTTTCAGCATCCCAATCTCACTAGGGAGGAGGCTGAGGCCCTCAAACAACTCAGGAACGACGCCACCCTTGTCTTCAAGCCCGCGGACAATGGTGGTGCCGTTGTGGTTATGGATTCTGGAAAGTATGTATCAGAGGTACTGCGACAATTGAGTGACACTGATGTTTATGGAGTCTTGGATAATGATCCGAAATTTTGGATAGGCGCTGTCATCAGACAATGCTTGACTGATGCATATGCATCTGGGGTTATAGATGATGAGCTCAGGAATTATCTTGCTGTAGCTCACCCTATAACTCCAGTATTATATATATTGCCCAAGATCCACAAAACATTGGTCGACCCACCTGGGCGACCAATAGTGTCTGGTTCTGACTCTATCTTTAGCCGCCCAGCTATATTTTTAGATAAATTGCTACGGGGTTTTGCTACTGGTGGCACTTCCTACATCCGTGACACCAATGACTTTCTTGTTAGGCTGAATCAGGCACACATCCCTGACTGCCGAGAGGTGATCCTGGCCTCCTTCGATGTAGTATCTTTGTATACTTCCATTGAACACCATAGAGGGATTGAGGCTGTCAAAAAAATGTTGTCTGCCTCCTCATTGTCAGACATGGCTACAGATTTTGTTCTTGGATTACTTTCTATTTTGTTGAAGTACAACTACTTCTTGTTTCAAGACACTTTTTATATTCAAAAGCGGGGTGTGGCAATGGGGTCCAACATGGCCCCCACTTTCGCTAATATCTACATGCGTGTGTTTGAGGAGACGTCATCTGTCTATCTAGCCACTTCAGGCATGCGCTGAGGTGGTGGAGATACATAGATTACGTCTTCCTCATCTAGACATGCAATCAGGAACAACTGATTGAGTTTCACAGGTTCCTTAACAGTGTGAATATATCTCTACAATTTACTTTGGTACATTCCACCAGTGAAATGCAATTTTTAGATACTAAGGCATTGTATTCGAATGGCACTTTCTGTACACAACTATTTGTCAAACCAACTGATAAAAACGCAACCCTTCTGTATAGCAGCTGTCATCCTAAAAGAATGATACGTTCTCTTCAGTACTCGCAGATGGTGCGAGTCAAGAGAATCGTTTCTGATGATCTTGAATCCAGACACACGTTGGATGACATGTTACACAGGTTTAAAAAACTTCCTTATCCACAGAAATTACTGGAAGAACATCGTAATACAGTGATGGGGATGGACAGGCAGAGAATCCTGTCCAGCCCATCGACTAAATGTATAGTGTCTAGGATCCCATTTATGTCTACGTACACTGAGGCTAGTGTTAGCAACATTTCATATTATTAGACGACACTGGCCCGTCATTGCTGGCTCCATCAGGTGAGTTCCTGAATTTGATTCTCCACCGTTGTTCTCTTATAGAAAGTCCAAGAGTCTAAGGGACCAATTGGTGCGGGCTGATGTGGGAACAAAAAAAAGTCCTCAGACAATCGACGCGTCCCGGACTTGGATGTATTCCATGTCTTGGATGTGTCAATTGTAGATACATGTGTAAAGCCTCCTCTTTTGTCCATCCATCCACGGGGGCTGTTTTTACCATCCGTTTTCACCTAACATGTATTTCTGACCATGTGATATATGCATAGGTGTGCGCAGCCTATTGCATTAGGGTGTGCACCCTAAAGCACAAACACACGCCGCACAAACACACGCCGTATATATATATATATACACACACACACACACACATACACTAAGGGGTATCAGGGTACATTATTATACAGGGGTAATATAACTAAGGGCTATCAGGGTAAATTATACAGGAGTAATATAACTGAGGAGGGCTATCAGGGACATTATACAGGGGTAATATAACTTATATTATATGTTATATTACCCCTTCATCATGTCCCCTGAGATAGCCCTCCTCAGTTATATTACCCCTGTATAATAATGTACCCTAATACCCCTTAGTTTTACCCCCTGTATAATTTACCCTGATCCTTCAGTTATATTACCCCCTGTAATTTACCCTGATACCCCTCAGTTATACAGTATCATATAACTGAGGGGTATCAGGGTACATTATACAGGGGTGTAATTGAGGAGGGGTAGCAAGCAGCAGGGAACATACAGGGCAGAGTTCTAGTGGTGTAGCGTGGGTTGTCAGCACCTGGGGCAAGCCAAGTATTTCTCCCCCCAATCTTTTTACAAATAATGCAGTACATGTCACCTGCAGTCCTATGTAACACCACAGATAACACAGTGATAACTGAGTACAGATACTGTAGTAGATGTCACCTGCAGTCCTATGTAATACCACAGATAACACAGTGGTAACTCTCTGAGTACAGATAATGTAGTAGATGGGTGTGAGGCCCCAGAATTCAGAACACGCACAGTGTGACCTGAAGTCTGGGACCGGACTGCGGCAGTGTGGGCTAAATCCTATAGCCCCCCCCCCTTCCAAAACAGATATGTGGATGGACATTACATATAATGGTACACACTATACAGTACAGTACAGCAGCACATACCTGTTACATCCAGTGACGTCTCCTGTGATGTAGACCTTCCTCAACGTCTTCATTCGGAGATAAGACCGCCATGACACCTTCTTTCAGCCGGTTCTCGTCTCTGCAGAGTTTCACAGAAAAATGTTAAGATTTCTCACTTTACTTTCATCCTCAGATAACAGACCTCCCCTCCACCCGTAGTGCCCATAAGTATAATGCCCTCTGTATAAATATAATATATACTGGCCCCCTCTGTGTTGTTATTATTCTTAATATTATAATGGACCCCTCTGTATTAGGCTCCATTCACACGTCCGCAAAATGTGTCCGCATCCATTCCGCAATTGTGCGGAACGGGTGCGGACCCATGCATTCTTCATGGGGACGGAATGGATGCGGAAAGCACACAATGTGCTCTTCGCATCCGCATTTCCGGAGCAGCCTGCCGAACTTCCGGTCCGTGGCTCTGGAAAAAAATAGAACATGTCCTATTCTTATCCGCAGCTGTGGACAAAAATAAGCTGTTCTATGGGGGTGCCGGCCGGGTGTATTGCGGATCCGCAAAACACTGCGGACTTGTGAATGAACCCTAATAGTAATAATTATGGCGCTCTTCAGCCCCTCCAGCATACAGTCCCATGTAAAATACATCACTCCTTGCCTTCAGCACCTCCAACATACAGTCCCATGTAAATAATATCACCCTTCCTCTCTTCGCTGCCTGCCTTGAGCCCCTTCAGCATACAGTCCCATGTAAAATACATCACGCCCTGCCTTCAGCCCCTCCAACATACAGTCCCATGTAAAATACAAAACTCCCCCGGCCTTCAGCCCTTCCAGCATACAGTCCCATGTAAAATAATATCACCCCTCCTGCCTTCAGCCCCTCCAGCATACAGTCCCATGTAAAATACATCACTATCTGCCTTTAGCCCCTCCAGCATACAGTCCCCAGTAAATAATATCACTTCACCCCCTCTCTTCAGACCCCTCTAACATACAGTCTCCAGTATAAGGATTATTCCTCCTCCCTTCAGCCCCTGCAAACCCTCCCCCCCCCCCCAGTACACATAACAGTCAATCTTCTCCTCCACATACTGACCTGTAGCTTCTGCTCCTCTCTCCAACATGCTCTGTTGAATTTCCTGCATATCTTGAGGCCCCGCCCCCTGTATGACGAGACTCCGCCTCTTTCCCGACATCATACCTCCCTAGAGCAAATCCATTCTAGCGCTCTACTGTCTCATAGGCTTCAGACCCTTAGCCTGAAGCCTATGTGAAGGATCGCATCAGGAGTTGGCAGATGGCAGTGCAGCACTGAGGTGATGATTAGGGTGTGCCCAGGCACACCCGGCACACCCCGTGCGCACGCCTATGGCTATATGTACTGTCCTGTCCCTGCAATATTTTATATGTTGGGGAAACATCTACAGACTTTAAGTCTAGATTGAACAACCACCGCTTAAGCATCAGACAAAAAAGATTGGATCTTCCAGTCTCTAATCACTTTACGGATCTCAATCACAAGGAAAGGGATCTTAAGTGTTGGATTGTAGATTTTTTACCCATGCCCAGGAGGGGTGGTAACAGGATTGCACTCCTTAAAAAGAAAGAAATCCATTGGATTTTTATTCTAAATTCCATGAAACCACATGGCCTCAATGTTGATCTCAATCTAGGACAGGTATTTGGTTGATAGCTTGCCCTGACCCACTTTAGGTTTACTCTATGCTCTATCCTGTGATTGGTAGTAATGTAATTTTCATTCTGTTACTTACAGAAATATACAGATATTAATTAAGCTATTTTCTCTTCTCTCTTTACTCACACAGATATATCGTGGTGGATGACCAAAGGTTGCGTGACTGATGAACATGGACTTGAGCAATTATCCCAACTAAAATCCCTGAACTCCATCATATGTCTATTTTCAGTGTCAACTATACATCGCCTACAGTGCTATATATTTTCAGTCTCCTGAGTATGAATGGGTTGAGGAGATCCCTCACTGTTACGAGGTCAATGGGGTGGATAACATATGGGGAAGCTGCTGTGTTGGCTTTGCCCATGTGATGTCCCCTGTATATGTGTAAACTTTTGGTGCCTGACAGCGCTTGAATTTGGACACAGTAGATCTGAATAGTAACGATTCGTTTGTGGTATGCATGCACATTACATTGGTCAATGGTCGACACAGGTCATGACGCGGTCTCTTATGCGCCTGACCTGGCTTTACCTTTTCCAAGATGGCGGTTTATGCAGGAGTACTGGGCGCTTGCTAGCATTTAATCTAATGCGAGGCTTTGTTATGACACTGACGGGACGTGATTACCCAGCCATGCACGTACTTTGTTTTCGGATGACGCAAATGCGTCCGGGTCTTTGGCCCATGCGCACTTGACCACATATGTGTTGGTCTGTCGGAGGACGCATTCATCGGACGCATGCGCATCCAAGATTCTTAGATGCTGACTTTGGCAATGGAGTCACATCGGGAATTTGTAAGTTGCTTGATTATGTGATTGTATCCATGTCCATAGTCATGTGACCTGGCCACTCCCCATGAAAGAAGTGTGGTAGTAGCTTCTCATTTTAATCAGTTGTTATCTGGGTTATTGCACAAGTGCACTTTATATACATGAATTTAGTATTTATTCACATTATGTATTATGATATACAATTGTATCAGGGTTCTATCTTATGATTATGCACTGTGTTCACCAGACTTACATATGTACACGTATATATTTCACTTTATTTTTTCATATGTCACTTGTACAGGCATGGGTTAATGCTAATTATGCTTGATGATGTCATTTCCTCACACTATAAGTATGTTCAGTTTGCATTGTTACATTGCTTGAGAAAGGCTTCATGTTGGAGCCGAAACGTCGCGTCACCACTGGGTGAATAAACAGTTTTCTTTTTCACTATACTGGAGTGCTGCTCTATTTTTAATTTTTATTATCCTGGGATGCTTTTCCTATTGGAGCTTGCACCCAATCTTCAAATCTAAAGGTTGGTGCTGCCATTCATTGCATATATATCATATATATATATATATATATATATATATACAGGGAGTGCAGAATTATTAGGCAAGTTGTATTTTTGAGGATTAATTTTATTATTGAACAACAACCATGTTCTCAATGAACCCAAAAAACTCATTAATATCAAAGCTGAATATTTTTGGAAGTAGTTTTTAGTTTGTTTTTAGTTTTAGCTATTTTAGGGGGATATCTGTGTGTGCAGGTGACTATTACTGTGCATAATTATTAGGCAACTTAACAAAAAACAAATATATACCCATTTCAATTATTTATTTTTACCAGTGAAACCAATATAACATCTCAACATTCACAAATATACATTTCTGACATTCAAAAACAAAACAAAAACGAATCAGTGACCAATATAGCCACCTTTCTTTGCAAGGACACTCAAAAGCCTGCCATCCATGGATTCTGTCAGTGTTTTGATCTGTTCACCATCAACATTGCGTGCAGCAGCAACCACAGCCTCCCAGACACTGTTCAGAGAGGTGTACTGTTTTCCCTCCTTGTAAATCTCACATTTGATGATGGACCACAGGTTCTCAATGGGGTTCAGATCAGGTGAACAAGGAGGCCATGTCATTAGATTTTCTTCTTTTATACCCTTTCTTGCCAGCCACGCTGTGGAGTACTTGGACGCGTGTGATGGAGCATTGTCCTGCATGAAAATCATGTTTTTCTTGAAGGATGCAGACTTCTTCCTGTACCACTGCTTGAAGAAAGTGTCTTCCAGAAACTGGCAGTAGGACTGGGAGTTGAGCTTGACTCCATCCTCAACCCGAAAAGGCCCCACAAGCTCATCTTTGATGATACCAGCCCAAACCAGTACTCCACCTCCACCTTGCTGGCGTCTGAGTCGGACTGGAGCTCTCTGCCCTTTACCAATCCAGCCACGGGCCCATCCATCTGGCCCATCAAGACTCACTCTCATTTCATCAGTCCATAAAACCTTAGAAAAATCAGTCTTGAGATATTTCTTGGCCCAGTCTTGACGTTTCAGCTTGTGTGTCTTGTTCAGTGGTGGTCGTCTTTCAGCCTTTATTACCTTGGCCATGTCTCTGAGTATTGCACACCTTGTGCTTTTGGGCACTCCAGTGATGTTGCAGCTCTGAAATATGGCCAAACTGGTGGCAAGTGGCATCTCGGCAGCTGCACGCTTGACTTTTCTCAGTTCATGGGCAGTTATTTTGCGCCTTGGTTTTTCCACACGCTTCTTGCGACCCTGTTGACTATTTTGAATGAAACGCTTGATTGTTCGATGATCACGCTTCAGAAGCTTTGCAATTTTAAGAGTGCTGCATCCCTCTGCAAGATATCTCACTATTTTTGACTTTTCTGAGCCTGTCAAGTCCTTCTTTTGACCCATTTTGTCAAAGGAAAGGAAGTTGCCTAATAATTATGCACACCTAATATAGGGTGTTGATGTCATTAGACCACACCCCTTCTCATTACAGAGATGCACATCACCTAATATGCTTAATTGGTAGTAGGCTTTCGAGCCTATACAGCTTGGAGTAAGACAACATGCATAAAGAGGATGATGTGGTCAAAATACTCATTTGCCTAATAATTCTGCACGCAGTGTATATATATATATACTGCTCAAAAAAATAAAGGGAACACAAAAATAACACATCCTAGATCTGAATTAATTAAATATTCTTCTGAAATACTTTGTTCTTTACATAATTGAATGTGCTGACAACAAAATCACACAAAAAAAAAAAAATGGAAATCACATTTTTCAACCCATGGAGGTCTGGATTTGGAGTCACACTCAAAATTAAAGTGGAAAAACAATACTACAGGCTGATCCAACTTTGATGTAATGTCCTTAAAACAAGTCAAAATGAGGCTCAGTAGTGTGTGTGGCCTCCACGTGCCTGTATGACCTCCCTACAACGCCTGTGCATGCTCCTGATGAGGTGGCGGACGGTCTCCTGAGGGATCTCCTCCCAGACCTTGACTAAAGCATCTGCCAACTCTTGGACAGTCTGTGGTGCAACGTGACGTTGGTGGATAGAGCGAGACATGATGTCCCAGATGTGCTCAATTGGATTCAGGTCTGGGGAACGGGCGGGCCAGTCCATAGCATCAATGCCTTCGTCTTGCAGGAACTGCTGACACACTCCAGACACATGAGGTCTAGCATTGTCTTGCATTAGGAGGAACCCAGGGCCAACCGCACCAGTATATGGTCTCACAAGGGGTCTGAGGATCTCATCTCGGTACCTAATGGCAGTCAGGCTACCTCTGGCGAGCACATGGAGGGCTGAGCGGCCCTCCAAAGAAATGCCACCCCACACCATTACTCACCCAAACCGGTCATGCTGGAGGATGTTGCAGGCAGCAGAACATTCTCCACGGCCTCATTTTGCAGGGCTCTGGCAGTGCTCCTCCTGTTCCTCCTTGCACAAAGGCGGAGGTAGCGGTCCTGCTGCTGGGTTGTTGCCCTCCTACGGCCTCCTCCACGTCTCCTGATGTACTGGCCTGTCTCCTGGTAGCGCCGCCATGCTCTGGACACTACGCTGACAGACACAGCAAACCTTCTTGCCACAGCTCGCATTGATGTGCCATCCTGGATAAGCTGCACTACCTGAGCCACTTGTGTGGGTTGTAGACTCCGTCTCATGCTACCACTAGAGTGAAAGCACCGCCAGCATTCAAAAGTGACCAAAACATCAGCCAGGAAGCATAGGAACTGATAAGTGGTCTATGGTCACCATCTGCAGAACCACTCCTTTATTGGGGGTGTCTTGCTAATTGCCTATAATTTCCACCTGTTGTCTATCCCATTTGCACAACAGCATGTGAAATTGATTGTCACTCAGTGCTGCTTCCTAAGTGGACAGTTTGATTTCACAGAAGTGTGATTGACTTGGAGTTACATTGTGTTGTTTAAGTGTTCCCTTTATTTTTTTGAGCAGTCTATATATATATATATATATATATATATATATATGTATATACACAATATATGCACTTCCCTTTACATTAATAAAAAAAAAAATCCAAAATAGAAAATTTGGAACAATTAGCAATTTTCAAAATTAGAATTTCCCTGCATGTAAGATAGTCATACTACATAAGTTAATAGGTATAGTTAATATTTTAAATTGGCACTTTGTCTACTTCATGTTTGTAACGGACCGTTTCAGCAGACAAGGGGTTAAAATCCGTTTAGGCGATGTGCCCCTTTCTGAGAGACAGGCACAGCTACTGCAGAACACCAACTCCCGAACTGGATACAAAGTAGCACTCCAAACTGGAACCTCACGAATAGCTGCTAGCAGACGAACAGGAAAAGCATACAATCCTGGCAATCGGTCTTCTAACAGCATACAGTGAATCCCCCCAATAACGAGACAAGGCTCCGTTTTGAGGGTCAAGCAGTGGTCTGACTGTACTTGAAGTACAGCCTCTTTTATTCACAAAAAACAAACATAGTACTGCCCACAGGGGTTTGAAATACAACCAATCAGTATATTACAAGACATACAATGTAACTACAGCAACCAATCGTTCACGCCCCCAGAGGACCAGAATGAAGACTGTAACATAGGACAACATATCCCCACAATGCATCATGGTTTCCTCCTCTCTGTCCAGACAACCTGAAGAGCAATCCAATTATCTCTGAGGACAAAAGGAGATCGCCAATACACATGTGAGGACAACAGAACAGACATCACCATTTTAAACACACAATGGGACAATGGCACAATAGAAACACACCCAGCATTTTCCTCCCAAGCTGACAAGTTACAATTATTATAGATTGTTACAACTTTGTGAGTTTACATTGGCCATACATATAACTTACATTAATTCAAACAGTATAACGTGGGGACAAACCTATCCAAAATTCACTTGAATAGGTTCAGGGGTTTAAAAGTTAGTATATGGCCCATAATCCAGGGGCAAGAGGCCAGCAGCCAGTCCTCTCCAAAACCCAGTGGCGAGGTCGGTTTCACCACACATCTCCCCCCCCCAGGGAAGACTAACCAGATACCTGACCTCACGCCGGTCGGTACCTGAGTTAGTCTGGCAGCCCACCCACAACCAAATACTGGACCTGTTGACTTTAGTAGCCTGTCTCTGTCCAGTGAGTCCACCAAGGTTATGTTGGAAGCTGGTACTCCCGGTCTCTGTGTTGCTCCCTGGCTTGGAGTGGGGGTTGCTTGGTGGGCAGGTATCAGCGGTACTCTGCCCTGGTGCCAGCGCTACCACGGAAGAAGCCTGGTTGGAGCCTGGTTGTTGGAGGGGGAGACCGACTGTCTCTACCCCCTGTGCTGTAAGTGCAGAGACCACGGTCCCATCTGCACTGTTGTGGGGCTTACTGTCTCCCCCTGGTGCGTTAAGCTGCTGCTGGGGAGAGGGGGTAACAAGCTCCTCTCCCATACATACTTCCAGCCGCTGGGGAGGGCGACCGACCGTCTCCGCTCCCAATACAGTGTCCTGCTGCTGGGGAAAGGAGACTGGGCTCTCTATTCCCAAAAAATCATGCTGCTGCTGGGGGACAGGACCGACTGTCTCTGCTCCCAATACAGTGTCCTGCTGCTGGGGAAAGGAGACTGGGCTCTCTATTCCCAAAAAATCATGCTGCTGCTGGGGGACAGGACCGACTGTCTCTGCTCCCAATACAGTGTCCTGCTGCTGGGGAAAGGAGACTGGGCTCTCTATTCCCAAAAAATCGTGCTGCTGCTGGGGGGCAGGAACAACTACCTCTGCCCCCTGTAACTCAGCCTGCCGCTGGAGAGGGAGGACGCTGCTCTCCTCTCCCTGCATTTCACACTGCCTTCCCGGCATATCACTCTGCTGCTGGGGGGCAGGAACAACTACCTCTGCCCCCTGTAACTCAGCCTGCTGCTGGAGAAGGAGGATACTGCTCTCCTCTCCCTGCACTTCACACTGCCGCTGGGGAATGGAGACTGGGCTCCCAATTCCCTGCAGGACCGGTGGAGAGACCTCGGTCCCATCTCTACCAGCCACCTGGGGTCCTTCCCAGTAACACTCTACAATATCTGCCCAGCTGCATGGGTCTGGATCTGGGTCTGTCACCTTACCGTCCTGCTGAGCCTTCTCAATGGAGTGGAAGAGATCTCGGTAGTCCCGCTCCAGTTCCCACTCCAGGGTTGCTAGGTGAGCCAGGTCTTGCTCTACCTCATGGGGGTCATCCCACTCATGCCTAGCCTCCCTCTCATAAAAAATGTCCTGAAGTCTGGACTGTGCAGGGCTCCCGAAGTCAGGCTCTGCAAAGGACTCCCATAACAAGCCAGGACCATAAAACTCCTCTCCCTCTGGCTTGTCATGTTCGGCTGTCCAGGGTATATACTGTGCCATATACCACCAAAGCGCCTGGTAGGCATCCTCCAGCCATAGCTCCTGCCATACCCGGTGCTCTAGTTCCTTCACCCATTCCTCCAGAGGCTGCTCTCCCAGGAAGGGCATCCGCAGGGCCACTTGCTTCTGCAACCGCTGCTCTTCACTGGGGAGACTCTCACCCCGCTGGTATTGTAGATTATCCAGGGCCTGGTACCAGATGCCTTTCCTTAATGCATCCCGGCCATCAAGGTCCTCCTCCTCGTATAACACTGCTGGTTCCATCCTGGTGCTTTTAGGGTCGCTGTACTGAGACATGCGTTGTCCTTAAATTGTAGAATCCACAGAAATGGTGTCTCCTGTAGCTGTCCTTCTGGCTGTAGGAACGATCCCGCTGCTTGCCACCAATGTAACGGACCGTTTCCGCAGACAGGGGGTTAAAATCCGTTCAGGCGATAAGCCCCTTTCTGAGAGACAGGCACAGCTACTGCAGAACACCAACTCCCGAACTGGATACAAAGTAGCACTTCAAACTGGAACCTCACGAATAGCTGCTAGCAGACGAACAGGAAAAGCATACAATCCTGGCAATCGGTCTTCTAACAGCATACAGTGAATCCCCCCAATAACGAGACAAGGCTCCGTTTTGAGGGTCAAGCAGTGGTCTGACTGTACTTGAAGTACAGCCTCTTTTATTCACAAAAAACAAACATAGTACTGCCCACAAGGGTTTGAAATACAACCAATCAGTATATTACAAGACATACAATGTAACTACAGCAACCAATCGTTCACGCCCCCAGAGGACCAGAATGAAGACTGTAACATAGGACAACATATCCCCACAATGCATCATGGTTTCCTCCTCTCTGTCCAGACAACCTGAAGAGCAATCCAATTATCTCTGAGGACAAAAGGAGATCGCCAATACACATGTGAGGACAACAGAACAGACATCACCATTTTAAACACACAATGGGACAATGGCACAATAGAAACACACCCAGCATTTTCCTCCCAAGCTGACAAGTTACAATTATTATAGATTGTTACAACTTTGTGAGTTTACATTGGCCATACATATAACTTACATTAATTCAAACAGTATAACGTGGGGACAAACCTATCCAAAATTCACTTGAATAGGTTCAGGGGTTTAAAAGTTAGTATATGGCCCATAATCCAGGGGCAAGAGGCCAGCAGCCAGTCCTCTCCAAAACCCAGTGGCGAGGTCGGTTTCGCCACAATGTTGGAAGAAGTTTTTTCTTTTTTTTTCTTTTTATTTCCTTAAAGGAAGTTAGGAGACTAATAAATTTAGCAGCAATGTTTAAAATTTTCAAGAAAACTTCCCGAACTAATTCAGCTGTGAAGTGACTTTGAGGGGCCTATATACTAGAAACCACTCAATTTTATAAATGATACTGTACTTTTCAAACTATTAGAAATAGCATTTAGGAAGTTGTTAATCTTCTAGGTGTTTTACAGGACATAAGAACGGATTCACTAAGCTAGGATAGTAACAGTATACGTAATGGGAAATTGCTCGGTTCATGCCTGAACAGAATGTTAAATAACATAAAATAACAATAACTTTATTGATTAATATCTAAAAATCGGCCAGCGGCCCAAATAGAACTTAGCCATAAAGGGTATATTGCAGCCACACTGGGAAAGAAGCATATGTTACCCAATGATATTGTTCTGCTGGTGTGCTTTAAGTGTTCAAGATGCACACCTATGGTGCACCTGGGGGTAATTAAAATGTTAGGGTTCCTCCTTTATGATGTAATACCACTACCCTCACAGATTAGCCAGGCAGTGGGTTTAGGGGAGCAATAAGGGCTACTTGTGCCCCTGAAGCTAGTGTCTTGCAATACTGGTGCACAGAATGACCATCTGCTGGAGGTAATTAGTAGCACTTGTCAGTGTGTCCCAGTCGCCACCCTTAGCATCGCAAAAGCAACCTCTCTGCAATGCTTTAGCCCTGGTGCACCCTACTTATGGCACTGATGACGATTACCCTCATGCAGTATTATCTCTGCACTGGGGATCACACTTAGTGCCAGGTGATAAGCAGAGCACTGCAGAATATACCTCTCCGTAGCGCCGTGAACCAGATTCAAGCTAAAAATAGAACAGGTCCAGCATGGGTCTGCTGTAACACCACACTCTCAATGCGTTTCTGCAGCGTGTAGAACCCCGCTTGTCATCATTTTATGTTATTTAATATTCTATTTTGTTTTACAGGAATTAAAGCAAATGAGTTGAAATTTAACAATTTTCATTTTTTTTGCAACATTTCAATTTTAATCTATTTTCTGTAACAACAGGTGTTAACGAAGAAATTCAACTCAATATTATCCTGATTCTGTAGTTTATACAAATATCTCATATATGAGCCCTTCATGGAAACACTCCCAAAAGATCCCATTTTGGAATGTGCAGCCCTCAAGAAATTCAAGAATTGTAACCAATTTCGTGTCTCCAATTGTTTCATAGAATTTATTAGAATTGGGTTGTGAAATTTAGAAACAACATTGTTTCTAATAATATGCAGTATTAGCTCATAATATTTCACTACGGTTAGAAAGAAAATGAAAATACTTAAATATTACTTTATTATAAATATATTCTCAAATACCTTTTATTAGTTATAATGGTTCATTTTGTCTGGGGAACAATCATCAGGGGAAACACAATGGTCGCTGTCCCATTAGTTCACACAAAACCTGTCCTGATCACACATGAGGACAAGTTACTTTACAACACTGAGCTAAAGAGCTGCCTCATCCTCCTCCTCCTGTCTACTTGTCAGGGATTATGATTTTGAATACAGATGATAAGAACTTTAGCTGAATCTCTGGGAAATTTAGTCCATGTAGCACAGAGAGGATAGACAGGACAGACTGTGGTAATGTGGGTCTGTGATAGAGACTGCATACAATAGAGACTGCATACAAGTGCTGCTGCCCATTAGCCATACCTGACCCTTCTCTCAGGTCTCCTCATCATCTCCATTCCCACAGAAATTCATCTGTATTCAGGATCATGATTCCTGACAAGCAGAGCAGAGAGGAGGATGAGGCAGCACTATGGCTCATTGTGGTGAAGTAACTTGTCCTCCTGTGTGATTAGAACAGGTTTTGTATGCAATAATAGGATGGTGGCCATTTTATTTCTCCTAATGATTGCTCCCAAGACAAAACAAGCTATTCCAAGTAATGAAAGGTATTTGTTAATATGTACACTGCTCAAAAAAATAAAGGGAACACTTAAACAACACAATGTAACTCCAAGTCAATCACACTTCTGTGAAATCAAACTGTCCACTTAGGAAGCAACACTGAGTGACAATCAATTTCACATGCTGTTGTGCAAATGGGATAGACAACAGGTGGAAATTATAGGCAATTAGCAAGACACCCCCAATAAAGGAGTGGTTCTGCAGGTGGTGACCATAGACCACTTCTCAGTTCCTATGCTTCCTGGCTAATGTTTTGGTCACTTTTGAATGCTGGCGGTGCTTTCACTGTAGTGGTAGCATGAGACGGAGTCTACAACCCACACAAGTGGCTCAGGTAGTGCAGCTTATCCAGGATCAATGCGAGCTGTGGTAAGAAGGTTTGCTGTGTCTGTCAGCGTAGTGTCCAGAGCATGGAGGCGCTACCAGGAGACAGGCCAGTACATCAGGAGACGTGGAGGAGGCCGTAGGAGGGCAACAACCCAGCAGCAGGACCGCTACCTCTGCCTTTGTGCAAGGAGGAACAGAAGGAGCACTGCCAGAGCCCTGCAAAATGACCTCCAGCAGGCCACAAATGTGCATGTGTCTGCTCAAACGGTCAGAAACAGACTCCATGAGGGTGATATGAGGGCCCGACGTCCACAGGTGGGGGTTGTGCTTACAGCCCAACACCGTGAAGGACGTTTGGCATTTGCCAGAGAACACCAAGATTGGCAAATTCGCCACTGGCGCCCTGTGCTCTTCACAGATGAAAGCAGGTTTACACTGAGCACATGTGACAGACGTGACAGAGTCTTGAGACGCCGTGGAGAACGTTCTGCTGCCTGCAACATCCTCCAGCATGACCGGTTTGGCATTGGGTGAGTAATGGTGTGGGGTGGCATTTCTTTGGAGGGCCGCACAGCCCTCCATATGCTCGCCAGAGGTAGCCTGACTGCCATTAGGTACCGCGATGAGATTCTCAGACCCCTTGTGAGACCATATGCTGGTGCGGTTGGCCCTGGGTTCCTCCTAATGCAAGACAATGCTAGACCTCATGTGGCTGGAGTGTGTCAGCAGTTCCTGCAAGACGAAGGCATTGATGCTATGGACTGGCCCGCCCGTTCCTCAGACCTGAATCCAATTGAGCACATCTGGGACATCATGTCTCGCTCTATCCACCAACGTCACATTGCACCACAGACTGTCCAGGAGTTGGCAGATGCTTTAGTCCAGGTCTGGGAGGAGATCCCTCAGGAGACCGTCCGCCACATCATCAGGAGCATGCACAGGCATTGTAGGGAGGTCATACAGGCACGTGGAGGCCACACACACTACTGAGCCTCATTTTGACTTGTTTTAAGGACATTACATCAAAGTTGGATCAGCCTGTAGTGTGTTTTTCCACTTTAATTTTGAGTGTGACTCCAAATCCAGACCTCCATGGGTTGAAAAATTTGATTTCCATTTTTTAATTTTTGTGTTATTTTGTTGTCAGCACATTCAACTATGTAAAGAACAAGGTATTTCAGAAGAATATTTAATTAACTCAGCTCTAGGATGTGTTATTTTTGTGTTCCCTTAATTTTTTTGAGCAGTGTATATTATAAAATAATATTTAAGTATTTTCATGTTTTTAATTCCTGGAGAACCCCTTTAAAATTGTTATAGCAAGTTCTAGCTAAATGCTATATGTGGCCATGAACAGTTTTTGCACATGGCAGGACTTACGAGGAATGAGGCACTATTAGGCTTTTGGAGCATGAATTATTGCATTCTTGATAGTTTTTTATTCCGTTTTTTTAAATGGGAGGAAAAAAATATTATGTTATTGTTTTTAATTTGTATTATTTATAGGGTTTACTATGTGGTATAAATGACATGCCCAGGGGTTTGTCTAAATTCAATAAGAACTTTTAGATATGTTAAAATTACAAAAAAAAGCCATACTCATTTTCTCCCCTGCTGTTTTTAGTGCTGGCTCCCAGTCCTCCCTGCTGCTAATTGTTTTCATGGCTGCATGCACACAGGTCACATAGTAACATAGTTTGTATGGCTGAAAAAAAATATCTGTCCATCCAGTCCAGCCTGTTTTTCTCCAAGTCGATCCAGAGAAAGGCAAAAAAAAACTGTAAGGGGAAAAAATTCCTTCCCGACTCCAATCAAGCAATCAGAATAAATCCCTGGATCAACGACCCCTCTCTAGTAGCTGTAGCCTGTAATATTATTACACTCCAGAAATACATCCAGGCCCCTCCTGAACTCTTTTAGTGAATTCACCATCTCCACCTCCTCAGGCAGAGAGTTCCATAGTCTCACTGCTCTTACTGTAAAGAATCCTCTTCTATGTTTGTGTACAAACCTTCTTTCCTCCAGACGCAGAGGATGTCGCCTCGTCACAGTCACAGTCACAGTCCTGGGGATAAAAAGATGATGGGAGAGATCTCTGTACTGACCCCTGATATATTTATACATAGTTATTAGATCTCCCCTCAGTTGTCTTTTTTCTAAACTGAATAACCCTAATTTTAATAATCTTTCTGGGTACTGTAGTCCACCCATATCAGATATTAATTTAGTTGCCCTCCTCTGAACCCTCTCCAGCTCTACGATGTCTGTCTTGTTCACAGGAGCCCAGAACTGTACACAGTACTCCATATGTGGTTTGACTAATGATTTATAAAGTGGCAGGACTATGTTCATATCACGGGCATCTATGCCCCTTTTGATGCAACCCATTATCTTATTGGCTTTGGCAGCAGCTGCCTGACACTGATTTCTACAGCTTAGTTTGCTGTTCACTAAAATTCCTAGGTCCTTTTCCATGTCCGTGTTACCCATTGTTTTGCCATTTAGTATGTACGGTGACTTGCATTATTCCTTCCCATGTGCAAACCTTACATTTGTCAGTGTTAAACCTCATCTGCCACTTATCTTCCCAAGCATCCAATCTATCCAGATCCCTCTGTAGCAGTATACTGTCCTCTTCCGTGTCAATTACTTTACACAGTTTAGTGTCATCTGCAAAAAAAATTATTTTACTGTACAAGCCTTCTACAAGATCATTAATAAATATATTGAAGAGAATAGTGCCCAATACTGACCCCTGTGGTACCCCACTAGTGACAGTGACCCAATCTAAGGGTGTACCATTAAAAATCACCTTCTGTTTTCTATTACGGAACCAGTTACTTAACCACATACAGACATTTTCCGCCAGTCCAGGTATTCTCATTTTATATCATTGCTGTAGCAACTCACTGCAGCATCAGTAAAGGATCAGTGCAGGCAGATTTCATGTGTATCTGTAAAATAAATAAGAGGTCAGGGCAGGCAGCAGAGGATAAGCAGTCAGAGTTCATACATGATTAGACAAAAATAAAAAGCACTCTTTTGCTCGGACTAGAAAACACTAGAAAACCTAAAGCTCCGCAAACAACCTAGTATAAATAGGAGACCTGATCAGCAGCTTAGTCAGCAGTTGAACAGAGAGCAAGAGGAAAAGATTAACTCCATTGAGCTACCACAGAGACGTTCACTGAACACTAGCCCCAATACACAAAGGGTGAGCAGGGTGACACCTGCGCCTGCCTGGCATAGTGGAGCAGCGGCAAACATGCATGGGCCACCAGGTTAACACATTGTGGTGCCTTATTAAATGGCCCATAAAGGGAGAGGGTGAGGACATGAGCAGCAGTGATGATGAGGATGAGAGTAGTAGTAGTCACGGTAACGGTCTTCACCCTGGGTCGTGCAATGAACAGAGGAGTGCAACCTTTCTTTCCCTCCAGGACCCCCTGGTTTAGGGCCTCCTACCTGGTGGAAGGTGGGGAGTTCTTGATGTTAGTGGGTTTTGAGGTGCAAGGCAGGGCTCCTGTGTAGTACTGGTAAAAATGGGCAATAGTGTGATGGTGCAATGCAAAGCTGAGATCAGACCAGGGTTAAAGTAACAAGTCCACTGTACTTTACTGAAAAAAAGTAGGCAGAAGTTACACAAAAGCACTTGCAGAAGTAAGGGAGGTTGCTAACCATAGATTATGCGAGAAGAGGCTTGAGAAAGATAGAGAGGAAGGAGTACAATAATTTCCACCCTTGCTCAAATCCATGCAAAGCCATCTGGGTAAATTTGCACTGTATATTGTGGGAACTGCATTAAAACAAAGTTTTGAATCGACTTCGTATCTAGAATCCAAAGCTCGATTCGCTCATCCCTATTGATAATGTCTGTAAAGCACTGTGGAATATGTCAGCACTATAAAAGTGAGTAAAATAATTACATAGCTTCTTGATGACGTATCCTTAGAATAGGTCTTCAATATTACATCATCTCAAGGTAATGACTAATGGCATCTCTGCCGATCAACTGTTTTCACAAACTCCAGACACCAGAACTACACAGCTCCATCCACTGTGTAGTGGCCATGCCTGGTTACTGCAGTGGCCGCTGCTGGTTGCGTCAGGAAGTTAGCCCTTAAAATAAAAACTTTAAAGCTTATGTACACTTTCAGGGGCAATTTCTTTTACTTATTGCATTGTACTAATTTTGAACTAAAAATCATTCTTTCAGTTGGTCTTCATTAAAACATTTGAGCCCCTTTCTCTGTAAAGCCTTGAGATTCTCTAGTTTCATGCTCTGTATTTATACTCTGCTCCATCATTATAGCTCAATTCTTATTTTATTGATAAAAATGTGGCTTAAATACATGTTTATGATCTTTTACTAATTTGTAGATAAGGTTTACTAGATGACCAACACAAAGTGAAATTACGATTCAAGCAGCTAGAAAAACAGTTAACCATTTGAGACAAAATGGCTGAATATTTTTAATAAAGATCAACTGAAAAAAAGGATTTTTAGCCCAAAATTATTTAAATGCAATCATACAAAAATTGTCCCTGAATGTATACATAGCCTTTAAATGCCTTCCTACTGCACTGTAAATGGATGTAGCAGAGTGTGTAAGGGGTTACAAACTGCATCAGACTGCCTTGTGTGAATCTGGCCTTAAATGGGTTTTCACACCTGGTACTGTTGACTACTGATGTTGGATAAAATTTATGGGATTATAAATTCACAACTCAGACTTGTAAATCCATTGTAATTAATTCCTAGAAATATTCGCTCTAGCTGTAATTTTTTTGCATGTGCTTTGCTCTCATGAATGGATGTTCTTGCTACAATACTATTAGCAAGAATGTTATCAAACATCTGAGTACATTCCTGGACAGATGTCCTCTCTGAGGGAGATAATTATTTTAGCGTGCAGACAAGACCTATAAAACACCAAATGGCAGCTCTG